>NC_057809.1:454318471-454338192 GCF_018294505.1 Triticum aestivum
CCCGAGCGGAGCCAAGGTACGAAGGCCGTTTGAGCGTCAAGGGGGACTCCTGAGCATCGTGACTCAGGAGCCTAACTGGTCGCGTAGCCCCTCACTCCTTAGTTCCGAAAGGCTAACAGTGGTTGAGGTATGCACGCGGCCGGGCTCTACAGATGTAGAACGGTAGATCCACCCACATCACACCTCCCTACTTGCTGTTCGTGCGCCAAGGGGGACTCCTGAGCATCGCGACTCATGGGCCTAACTTGTCACGTAGCCCCTCACTCCTTGGCCCTGTCCTGGTTTTCGGTCGGGACTAACGCTGGGTGAGGTATGCGCGGGGCCGGGCTCTGCCGGCGTAGAACATAAGCAAGTAGGAAGGAAAAGCGCAAATTTCAAGGAACTCAAAAGCAAATATCACAGTCCACACTGTTGTCTCAATGCCAAACGCAAGTTTAAACGCCTCCCCGAGGCATGATACATGTGCAGGAATTAAAGGCAGGAAAGGAGCCACAACGGAGTCACTTGTCGGCGGTGGGGCAGCGCGGAGTGGGTTCGCCTCATGGAGCAGTGGGGTCGGTAGCGCCTTGCTTCGGCTTGGTGCTGAAGGCCCGGAACTTCCCCAGCAGAGCCTCCGTGCGACCCTTCACGGCCCCAGCAGCGGCAGCGGCACGCTCACCGCTTACTGGCTCCAGCAGGCCATCGAGGTCGACGCCGGGATCGCGAAGGTAGATGTGGGTGAGGACCCGCGTCAGCGCTGCAGAAGACAGGACACGCGCCTCGGCCTCGGCCGTGGGGCCAAGGCCAAGGGCGACATCTTCAAGAGCGCGAACCAGGAAGGGAAGCAGCTTGGCGGGGCCGTCCTCGGCGCCAGCCAGCGGGCTCTCCAGGCCGCTGTCGTAAAGCGTCCTCAGCAAGGAACGAGCCTTCGCCTCCATCTCCGTGAAGGCCACGCGGTCCTCGGCAAGAACCAGGGCCTTGTTGTCCAGCTCGGCCTTCCTCGCCCCCAACTCCTGCTCCAGCGCGCCTAGGTGGTCGCGGCGCTTCCTGAGCTTGACCTCCCTCTCCTTGACGGCCGCCTCGTGAGCCTTCACGCCTTCTTCCTGCTCTTGGCGAAGGCGGACCTCTTTCGCGAGCTGGTCCCGCAGGCCTTGCAGCTCGTCCTTCATCACCTTGCAGCGACCACGGACGTTGGCCACATCCCCCAAGGCTGCGTCACGAGCAGCCTTCGCCTCAAGGACGGCCTGCTTCTCCTCATCACAAGCCGTCGAGGCCTGGACCAGCTCTGCCCGAATCGAAGCATCGGAGCGAACCCATCCTAAAGCCAGCTCCAAGTGCCCGGCCACCAAGCAAGGGTCGGCGCCAAGAAGATCCTGCCGTAGTCGGTCCAGCTCAGCAATAGCACGATCTAGAACGGCAGAAGGAGTCAGAGAGACAGCAGCCGGTGGAGTAGGAGGAGAAGGCGGCTGCGTGGCCACAGCATCCTGAGGCGGAGTCTGCTGCGCCCCAACGGCTGTAGTGGCGGCGGCAGGCAAGGACACCTCGGGAGTTACTTGGGCCATGGGGGCCGAGCTCGCCCCAGCCGGCTCAGCCAGGCCTCGCGAGGACGACCGGGCAGGAGAAGCCCGTGCGTCGCGGTCACCCTCCTTCGCGGGCAGAGGCGCTGCCACGGATGGAACCTCAGGAGCTCCCTTCGGCTTCTTTGCTGCGGGCGCCAGCATATCCAAAAGATGCGGACGTCAAGCCTCAGAAGCAGAACAAGAAATAAAGACAAGAATCAAACGCTTACGGGTCGTCGCCAGTGAGCTTGAGCGGCCTCCGGCCAAATTTGAAGCCTGAAAGCCAGCTGGAAGGGTCAACCTCGGGAAGCTTGGAAGCGGAAGGTGCGTCTCCGGTCCACCTCGGGGCCGGGGCAGACCCGCGGGAGATCAGCCCAGTCCTGTCCTTCTTCGGGATCGGGGGCAAGCTCCCGCCATCCTGCTCGTCGTCATCCTCGTCATCATCGCTCGGAGAGAGGCGGAGAACATGGGACCTGCGCCGGGGGAGGGGAGCCCTTGACTCTCCGTCAGTCGCCTCGGAGTCAGGCCCTCTTTCCCGCTCCCCTCCTTCCTCCTCTTTGCTGGAGTCGTCGGAGGGCACGTCCACCGGTTCCTCGGGAGTTTCCATGGGCACGGGCCCATCCCCGTTGAAGACGGGCATGGACTCCACTACCTGCTCCCAGTCGTCGCGGAGGAACAAGGGAGTAGGAGCTCCCTCCAACCTCGCCACATCGCCCCGACCAGAGATTGGAGGACCGCAGCCAGATCTCCATCGGCCAAGGCCGCGGGGCTCGGATGGGGCCTCCACGTCGGAAGTGAGTACTGCCGAAGCAGAGCCAGCTGGTGCTCCAGGAATTCCCTCAGCAGTGACACGCCGGTCAGCTTCGTCGCCGCCATGTTGGCCGGCCTCAGATCCTCGTCCATCTTCTCCAACACCAGCTTCGCGCGGGGGTCTGCGAGCTCCGCTCGACCCCAATCGCTGGAGCTCGTGGGCTGCTCCGTGGGCAAGATCAGCCGAGGGTGGATGCGCCCAGCATCCGCCAAGACCCACTTGCTCCTGAAGCCCTCAATCCTTTTCCCGGGGTTCGAGATGGCAATGGCGCCACCGTACGCGATGAAGCTCGCGCACGCGGAAGCAGGACCGCGAGAGGTCCGGAGGTAGAAGTAGTGGCGCAGCAAGGCCACTAAGGGCTGCACCCCTACGTGAGCCTCGCAGTAATAGGCGAATATTGCCAAGAGAAGGACGGAGTTGGGGTGGAGATGCAGAGCCTATAGCTTGTAATGGCGGAGGACAGAGAAGAAGAACTCGGAGAAGGGAGGCACCAGGCCAGCAGCAATGGCACTTACGAAGAACGGATAGAAGGTGCTCCCTTGACCCTCAGGGGTGGCGGAGCCGGCCTTGAACACCTTCTCCCCATCGATGCCCCGCGCCACCGCCATCCAGCGCAATCGGGCGAGGCTCGCCTCCGACACGTTCAGCGAGTCCAGGGCATACGAGTACCAAGCTACGGCCAGGGGCTGACGAGGCGCCATGGCTTCCTAGGTCACGCGGTCGGAGTAGATCTGGAAATTTTGGAGGAAGGAAGGAGAGGCGCAAGAAAGGGGATCTAAGCAGCAACCGGAGAAAGCAAAAGGCAAAGCCTAGGTAGATGCCGCTCCTTTATCAACTCGCGCGGTTGCTAAGGCGCTCACGTCCAATCAACCGCCATGCGGCGCCCAAGGCCGCAGGCTGTTAGAGCCCGCGACGCTTTGCCCTCGTCCTTCCGCCTCCCTGCACGGCCAAGTCCGGGCGCGCCTTGGGCCCGGGGGCTACTGTCAGCGTTCTGGGAACAGGGGTCCCCAGACTTGCCTGGTTGCGGCCTGCGGCGTGGCTCAAGGGGGGCCCAGCACAGCCCATCTTCACCAACACAGACCCAAGACCCTCGCGAGGGGCCAAGCCTCGCGGGGCGGACGACGCGGAGCTTCCTCAGGCACGGCCTCACCAGGCTGGCTCGCGAGGAGGCGGAGAGATCAAGGCGGGGTACCTCATGAGGTGCCCGTGACACAAGCCATGACGACCAAGGGCACCACGCGGGCGCCAGCCCGCGCAGTGTCCTCCTTTCCTCTTTGGTGCAAAGGGAGCAAGCGCAGCCGTGGAGTACCGAGGCATCAGGCAAAGGTTGCCATTTCGGTGCAACAAGACCAAGACCAGGAGGACTGCAAGTCGGATGTCATCATGGAGCCCAAGACGGCGTCACCACCAGAGCTTTGTGCAGGCGAAGACTACTTTTGTCAGGATAGCTGGTACTAGCTGTCCCCTTCAAATTAGCCCGCCATTGTTGGCTCCCTTCCCGCTCGATATTTGGGAAGAGGACCAGGGCCTCTATAAATAGGACCAGCCCCCCACAGAATCAGAGGATCAGGGAATCAGGTAATCAGAGAGAGAGAGAGAGAGGTTAGAAGCTAGAGGTTGGAGATCAACAATCGGGGAGAGAGAGAGAGAAGGGTGACTGAACTCCTCCCAGCAGTTCGTCGCCCCAGCCAAGAACAAACCCTCGCGAGGCTGTTCTTCCTTGTATTGTTCATCATCATCAGCCCAAGAGGCAATCCACCACGCCACACACTGGAGTAGGGTATTACACCACAACAGTGGCCCAAACCAGTATAAACCCTGTGTCTCTCATGTTGTTCTTTCCATAGCTTAGATCTTAGCGAGGCGGAGGGGTGCAGGTAGGTAGGAGGCGAAATCTCCGCGCGCACCCCAGTGTTCGAACCTTAAGGGTCTGCCGAAACCCAAAATCCGACAGCAGCCATGGCGGTTCAGTTCATGAAAAAGGTGATTTTTCGCTTTGGTTTTCCACACAGCATTATTACTGACAATGGCACTAATTTGTCCCAAGGTGCTATGGAGGAGTTTTGTCAACGAGAGCACATCCGGCTTGATGTGTCTTCCGTAGCTCACCCTCAGTCTAATGGTCAGGCTGAGAGAGAAAATCAGGAAATCTTAAAAGGTCTCAAGCCCCGGCTTATGGTTCCCTTACAATGGACGCCGGGTTGTTGGGTAGAGGAATTACCCTCGGTGCTGTGGAGTATCAACACCACTCCTAACAGGTCTACAGGTTATACACCTTTCTTCATGGTTTATGGAGCGGAAGCGGTGCTGCCCAGTGACATCCGTCATGACTCGCCTCGCGTGGCGGCTTACGTTGAAGCTAATAATGAACAAGCCCGACAGGATGCACTTGACTTGTTAGATGAGGAGAGAGACTTGGCAGTGGCTCGATCAACAATTTATCAACAGGACCTGCGCTGTTATCACAGCCGCCGGGTTAAGTCCAGGACCTTTCAAGAAGGTGACTTGGTGCTCCGGCTCATTCAGCATCTGTCGGATGCACACAAACTATCCCCGCCTTGGAAATGGCCTTTTGTGGTCAGTAAGAATTTAAACAACGGGTCATATTACCTCATTAACGTTTGAGAGCACAAAGACTCACGTAAGTTAGAGGAGGCGACCCGCCGGCCGTGGAACATTGCTCAGCTTTGGCCATACTACACCTGAACTACCGGCTCTCGTCATGTACATACTTTGATGTTGTATATATTATGATAAGTAATAAAGCAGGACCTCTGCCTTTTTCATCTTCAAAGATCATATATCTTTACTATTTTCATTATTTACATGACTATCAAGGAGCTGATCATATCTAAATCTAGTTTAACCTTTTTGGTCTGGCTTATGATCGTATTCGAATCTAGCTGTAAACCTCATGGTCACTTGGGGGCTTCCTTTTCAAACATAGGTCGTATTCGAACCAAAGAGAACATAGCCGTCGTAACCCTCTTGATCGGCTCAAAGCCAAACTCACTAGGGGGCTTCTTGATCGTATCTGAATCATAGCTTAACCCCTTTTTGGGTCCGACTTGGATCGTATTAGAATCAGGGTCGTTAAAAACCTCTCAAGGTCATTTGGGGGCTTCCTGTTCAAACATAAGTCGTATTCGAACCAAAGAGAACATAGATGTCGGTACCCTGTTGATCGTATTCGAATCTTAGCTTAACCCCTTTGGTCCGGTTTACTGATCGTATTCGAATCATAAACCGCCAAATTTATGTTGTTGGAAATGTGCTATTTTGTCTTACTGGTTTTTTATTGTCTCAAATTTAAATTATCAGTATGGTTTTTATTTAAGCCGGCTTGATTATTTGACAATAAGCCGCAAAAGGCATGATAGTCATCAGGTGTATGGAAGCATTGACTTCTCAAAAAGATTGGGTCATCAACCTCATCATCCGGATCATGAAAACCGGCAGCCCAGAAACACATGCCAGCTCTTTCATTTTTTGTAGGAGCAAAGTTAAAACATTGCAGATATAATCAAAGATGTGCTGGCAAAGAGTAATATGCAACATTCTGTGTGCGATGGCATAAGCAACACATGCAGTTTTTTAAGCTAAATCTATTACAAGGCTTTGAGAGCCCACAAGATGGTTATGACTCTCCCCTCGTTGGTTCATCTCCTTCTACTGATTGGAAGCTAGGCTTGGACCAGTCAAATCCGTTCAAAGCAATGAACTCTGCCTCATCATCAATCAGGCCGGCCGGGTTAACTTCCGGAGCAAAAGTGTGCTGACGAACCGGTGGGACAAGATCTGTCACCTTGTAAGTGTTGGGGAACGTAGTAATTTCAAAAAAATTCCTACGCACACGCAAGATCATGGTGATGCACAACAACGAGAGTGGAGAGTGTTGTCCACGTACCCTCAAAGACCGAAGCGGAAGCGTTAGCACAACGCGGTTGATGTAGTCGTACGTCTTCACGATCCGACCGATCAAGTACGGAACGTACGGCACCTTCGAGTTCAGCACACGTTCAGCCCGATGACGTCCCTCAAACTCTGATCCAGCCGAGTGTTGAGGGAGAGTTTCGTCAGCACGACGGCGTGATGACAATGTTGATGTTCTACCGACGCAGGGCTTCGCCTAAGCACCGCTACAGTAATATCGAGGTGGACTATGGTGGAGGGGGGCACCACACACGGCTAAAAGATCAACTTGATCAATTGTTGTGTCTATGGGGAGCCCCTGCCCCCGTATATAAAGGAGCAAGGGGGGTGCGGCCGGCCAGGGAGGAAGCGCGCCAGGAGGAGTCCTACTCCCACCGGGAGTAGGACTCCCCCCTTTCCTAGTTGGAATAGGATTCAGGAGGGGGAAAGAGGAGGGAGAGAAGGAAAGGGGGGCGCTGCCCCCCTCTCCTTGTCCTATTCGGACTAGGGGGAGGGGCGCACGGCCCAACCCTGGCCGCCTCTCCTCTTCTCCGTAAAGGCCCACTAAGGCCCATTTACCTCCCGAGGGGTTCCGGTAACCTCCCGGTACTCCAGTAAAATCCCGATTTCACCCGGAGCACTTCCGATATCCAAACATAGGCTTACAATATATCAATCTTCATGTCTCGACCATGTCGAGACTCCTCGTCATGTCCGTGATCACATCTGGGACTCCAAACAACCTTCGGTACATCAAAACATATAAACTCATTATATAACTGTCATCATAACATTAAGCGTGCGGACCCTACGGGTTCGAGAACTATGTAGACATGACCAAGACACGTCTCCGGTCAATAACCAATAGCGGAACCTGGATGCTCATATTGGCTCCCACATATTCTACGTAGACCTTTATCGGTCAAACCGCATAACAACATATGTTGTTCCCTTTGTCATCTGTATGTTACTTGCCCGAGATTCGATCGTCAGTATCTCAATACCTAGCTCAATCTTGTTACCGGCAAGTCTCTTTACTCGTTCCGTAATACATCATCCCGCAACTAACTCATTAGTTGCAATGCTTGCAAGGCTTATGTGATGTGCATTATCGAGAGGGCCCAGAGATACCTCTCCGACAATCGGAGTGACAAATCATAATCTCGAAATACGCCAACCCAACAAGTACCTTTGGAGACACCTGTAGAGCACCTTTATAAACACCTAGTTACGTTGTGATGTTTGGTAGCACACAAAGTGTTCCTCTGGTAAACGGGATTTGCATAATCTCATAGTCATAGGAACATGTATAAGTCATGAAGAAAGCAATAGCAACAAACTAAACGATCAAGTGCTAAGCTAACGGAATGGGTCAAGTCAATCACATCATTCTCCTAATGATGTGATCCCATTAATCAAATGACAACCCATGTCAATGGTTAGGAAACATAACCATCTTTAATCAACGAGCTAGTCAAGTAGAGGCATACTAGTGACACTCTGTTTGTCTATGTATTCACACATGTATTATGTTTCCGGTTAATACAATTCTAGCATGAATAATAAACATTGATTGTGATATAAGGAAATAAATAATAACTTTATTATTGCCTCTAGGGCATATTTCCTTCAGTCTCCCACTTGCACTAGAGTCAATAATCTAGATTACACAGTAATGATTCTAACACCCATGGAGCCTTGGTGATGATCATGTTTTGCTCGTGGAAGAGGCTTAGTCATCGGGTATGCAACATTCAGATCCGTATGTATCTTGCAAATTTCTATGTCTCCCACCTGGACTAAATCCTGGATGGAATTGAAGCGTATCTTGATGTGCTTGGTTCTCTTGTGAAATCTGGATTCCTTCGCCAAGTTAATAGCTCCAGTATTGTCACAAAAGATTTTCATTGGACCCGATGCACTAGGTATGACACCTAGATCGGATATGAACTCCTTCATCCAGACTCCTTCATTTGCTGCTTCTGAAGCAGCTATGTACTCCGCTTCACATGTAGATCCAGCCACAACGCTTTGTTTAGAACTGCACTAACTGACAGCTCCACCGTTCAATGTAAACACGTATCCGGTTTGTGATTTAGAATCGTCCGAATCAGTGTCAAATCTTGCATCAACGTAACCGTTTATGATGAGCTCTTTGTCACCTCCATAAACGAGAAACATATCCTTAGTCCTTTTCAGGTATTTCGGGATGTTCTTGACCGTTGTCCAGTGATCCACTCCTGGACTACTTTAGTACCTCCCTGCTAGACTTATAGCAAGGCACACATCAGGTCTGGTACACAGCATTGCATACATGATAGAGCCTATGGCTAAAGCATAGGGAACATCTTTCATTTTCTCTCTAACTTCTGCAGTGGTCGGGCATTGAGTCTTACTCAACTTCACACCTTGTAACACAGGCAAGAACCATTTCTTTGCTTGATCCATTTTGAACTTCTTCAAAACTTTGTCAAGGTATGTGCTTTGTGAAAGTCCAATTAAGCATCTTGATCTATCTCTATCGATCTTGATGCCCAATCTGTAAGCAACTTCACCGAGGTCTTTCATTGAAAAACTCATTCAAGTATCCCTTTATGCTATCCAGAAATTCTATATCATTTCCAATCAATAATATGTCATCCACATATAATATTAGAAATGCTACAGAGCTCCCACTCACTTTCTTGTAAATACAGGCTTCTCCAAAAGTCTGTATAAAACCAAATGCTTTGATCACACTATCAAAGCATTTATTCCAACTCCGAGAGGCTTGCACCAGTCCATAAATGGATCGCTGGAGCTTGCACACTTTGTTAGCTCCCTTTGGATCGACAAAACCTTCCAGTTGCATCATATACAACTCTTCTTCCAGAAATTCATTCAGGAATGCAGTCTTGACATCCATTTGCCAAATTTCATAATCATAAAATGTGGCAATTGCTAACATGATTCAGACAGACTTAAGCATCGCTACGGGTGAGAAAGTCTCGTCGTAGTCAATCCCTTGAACTTGTCGAAAACCTTTCACAGCAAGTCGAGCTTTGTAGACAGTAACATTACCGTCAGCGCCAGTCTTCTTCTGATCCATTTATTCTCAATTGCTTTCCGATCATCGGGAAAGTCAACCAAAGTCCACACTTTTTCTCATACATGGATCCCATCTCAGATTTCATGGCCTCAAGCCATTTTGCGGAATCTTGGCTCACCATCGCTTCTTCATAGTTCGTAGGTTCATCATGATCTAGTAGCATGACTTCTAGAACAGGATTACCGTACCACTCTAGTGCGGATCTTACTCTAGTTGATCTACGAGGTTCAGTAGTAACTTGATCTGAAGTTCCATGATCATCATCATTAACTTCCTCACTAATTCATGTAGGCGTCACAGAAACCGGTTTCTGTGATGAACTACTTTCCAATAGAGGAGCGGGTATAGTTACCTCATCAAGTTCCACTTTCCTCCCAGTCACTTCTTTCAAGAGAAACTCCTTCTCTAGAAAGGATCCATTCTTAGCAACGAATGTTTTGCCTTCGGATATGTGATAGAAGGTGTACCCAACAGTCTCCTTTGGGTATCCTCTGAAGACACATTTCTCCGATTTGGGTTCGAGCTTATCAGGTTGAAGCTTTTCACATAAGCATCACAGCCCCGAACTTTTAGAAACGACAACTTTGGTTTCTTGCCAAACCACAGTTCATAAGGCGTCGTCTCAACGGATTTCGACGGTGCCCTATTTAACGTGAATGCGGTCGTCTCTAAAGCATATCCCCCAAATGACTATAAGAGACATCATAGATCGCACCATATCTAGTAATGTACGATTACGACGTTCGGACACACCATTACGCTATGGTGTTCTGGGTGGCGTGAGTTGCAAAACTATTCCGCATTGATTCAAATGTAGACCAAACTCGTAACTCAAATATTCTCCTCCATGATCAGATCGTAGAAACTTTATTTTCTTGTTACGATGATTTTCAACTTCACTCTGAAATTCTTTGAACTTTTCAAATGTTTCGGACTTATGCTTCATTAAGTAGATATACCCATATCTGCTTAAATCAACTGTGAAGGTGAGAAAATAACGATATTCGCCACGAGCCTCAACATTCATCGGACCACATACATCTGTATGTATGATTTCCAACAAATCTGTTGCTCTCTCCGTAGTTCCGGAGAATGGTGTTTTAGTCATCCTGCCCATGAGGCACGGTTCACAAGTACCAAGTGATTCATAATCAAGAGGTTCCAAAAGTCCATCAGTATGGAGTTTCTTCATGCGCTTTACACCGATATGACCTAAACGGCAGTGCCACAAATAAGTTGCACTATCATTATCAACGCTGCATCTTTTGGCTTCAACATTATGAATATGTGTATCACTACTATCGAGATTCATCAAAAATAGACCACTCTTCAAGGGTGCATGACCATAAAAGATATTACTCATATAAATGGAACAACCATTCTTCTCTGATTTAAATGAATAACCGTCTCACATCAAACAAGATCCAGATATAATGTTCATGCTCAACGCTGGCACCAAATAACAATTATTTAGGTCTAATACTAATCCCGAAGGTAGATGTAGAGGTAGCGTGCCGACCGCGATCACATCGACTTTGAAACCATTTCCCACGCGCATCATCACCTTGTCCTTTGCCACTGTTCGCTTAATCCGTAGTCCCTGTTTCGAGTTGCAAATATTAGCAACAGAACCAGTATCAAATACCCAGGTGCTACTGCGAGCTCTAGTAAGGTATACATCAATAACATGTATATCACATATACCTTTGTTCACCTTGCCATCCTTCTTATCCGCCAAATACTTGGGGCAGTTCCGCTTCCAGTGACCAGTCTGCTTGCAGTAAAAGCACTCAGTCTCAGGCTTAGGTCCAGACTTGGGTTCCTTCTCATGAACAGCAACTTGCTTGCTGTTCTTCTTGAATTTCCCCTTCTTCTTCCCTTTACCTTTTTTCTTGAAACTAGTGGTCTTATTGACCATCAACACTTGATGCTCCTTCTTGATTTCTACGTCCGCAGCTTTTAGCATTGCGAAGAGCTCGGGAATTGTCTTATTCATCCCTTGCATATTATAGTTCATCATGAAGCTTTTGTAGCTTGGTGGCAGTGATTGAAGAACTCTGTCAATGACACTATCAACCGAAA
This sequence comes from Triticum aestivum, assembly GCF_018294505.1. Lineage (NCBI taxonomy): Eukaryota > Viridiplantae > Streptophyta > Magnoliopsida > Poales > Poaceae > Triticum > Triticum aestivum. The sequence goes on from NC_057809.1 coordinate 454,329,903, forward strand.
GATTAACTCGTAGCTAAGTCAAGTGATTATGGTACGCAGACATTCTGAGTATATGCTCACTGACAGAACTATTCTCCTCCATCTTGCAGCTGTAGAACTTATTGGAGACTTCATATCTCTCAATCCAGGCATTTGCTTGAAATATTAACTTCAACTCCTGGAACATCTCATATGCTCCATGACGTTCAAAGTGTCGTTGAAGTCCCGGTTCTAAGCCGTAAAGCATGACACATTGAACAATCAAGTAGTCATCAGCTTTGCTCTGCCAGGCATTCTTAACGTCTGCAGTTGCATCAGTAGTAGGCCTGGCACTCAGCGGTGCTTCCAGGACGTAATTCTTCTGAGCAGCAATGAGGATAATCCTCAAGTTACGGACCCAGTCCGTGTAATTGCTACCATCATCTTTCAACTTTGCTTTCTCAAGGAACGCATTAAAATTCAACGGAACAACAACACGGGCCATCTACCTACAATCAACATAGACAAGCAAGATACTATCAGGTACTAAGTTCATGATAAATTTAAGTTCAATTAATCATATTACTTAAGAACTCCCACTTAGAAAGACATCCCTCTAATCTTCTAAGTGATCACGTGATCCAAATCAACTAAACCATAACCCATCATCACATGAAATGGAGTAGTTTTCAATGGTGAACATCACTATGTTGATCATATCTACTATATGATTCACGCTCGACCTTTCGGTCTCAGTGTTCCGAGGCCATATCTGCATATGCTAGGCTCGTCAAGTTTAACCCGAGTATTCTGCGTGTGCAAAAACTGGCTTGCACCCGTTGTAGATGGACGTAGAGCTTATCACACCTGATCATCATGTGGTGTCTGGGCACAACGAACTTTGGCAATGGTGCATACTCAGGGAGAACACTATTATCTTGAAATTTAGTGAGAGATCATCTTATAATGCTACCGTCAATCAAAGCAAGATAAGATGCATAAAACATAAACATCACATGCAATCAATATAAGTGATATGATATGGCCATCATCATCTTGTGCTTGTGATCTCCATCTCCAAAGCACCGTCATGATCACCATCGTCATCGGCGCGACACCTTGATCTCCATCGTAGCATCGTTGTCGTCTCGCCAATCTTATGCTTCCACAACTATCGCTACCGCTTAGTGATAAATTAAAGCATTACAGGGCGATTGCATTGCATACAATAAAGCGACAACCATATGGCTAATGCCAGTTGCCGATAACTCGGTTACAAAACATGATCATCTCATACAATAAAATTTAGCATCATGCCTTGACCATATCACATCACAACATGCCCTGCAAAAACAAGTTAGATGTCCTCTACTTTGTTGTTGCAAGTTTTACGTGGCTGCTACAGGCTTAGCAAGAACCGTTCTTACCTACGCATCAAAACCACAACGATAGTTTGTCAAGTTGGTGCTGTTTTAACCTTCGCAAGGACTGGGCGTAGCCACACTCAGTTCAACTAAAGTTGGAGAAACTGACACCCGCCAGCCACCTGTGTGCAAAGCACATCGGTAGAACCAGTCTCGCGTAAGCGTACGCGTAATGTCGGTCTGGTCCACTTCATCCAACAATACTGCCGAACCAAAGTATGACATGCTGGTAAGCAGTATGACTTATATCGCCCACAACTCACTTGTGTTCTACTCGTGCATATGACATATACGCATAAAACCTGGCTCTGATGCCACTGTTGGGGAACATAGTAATTTCAAAAAAATTCCTATGCACACGCAAGATCATGGTGATGCACAGCAACGAGAGGGGAGAGTGTTGTCCATGTACCCTCCTAGACCGAAAGCGGAAGCGTTAGCACTACGCGGTTGATGTAGTCGTACGTCTTCACGATCCGACCGATCAAGTACGGAACGTATGGCACCTCCGAGTTCAGCACACGTTCAGCCCGATGACGTCCCTCGAACTCCGATCCAGCCGAGTGTTGAGGGAGAGTTTCGTCAGCACGATGGTGTGGTGACGATGTTGATGTTCTACCGACGCAGGGCTTCGCCTAAGCACCGCTACAGTAATATCGAGGTGGACTATGGTGGAGGGGGGCACCACACACGGCTAAAAGATCAACTTGATCAATTGTTGTGTCTATGGGGTGCCCCCTGCCCCCGTATATAAAGGAGCAAGGGGGGTACGGCTGGCCAGGGAGGAGGCGTGCCAGGAGGAGTCCTACTTCCACTAGGAGTAGGACTCCCCCCTTTCCTAGTTGGAATAGGATTCGTGAGGGGGAAAGAGGAGGGAGAGAAGGAAAGGGGGGCACCGCCCCCCTCTCCTTGTCCTATTCGGACTAGGGGGAGGGGCGTGCGGCCCAGCCCTGGCAGCCTCTCCTCTTCTCTGTAAAGGCCCACTAAGGCCCATTTACCTCCCGGGGGGTTCCGGTAACCTCCCGGTACTCCGGTAAAATTCCGATTTCACCCGGAACACTTCCGATATCCAAACATAGGCTTCCAATATATCAATTTTCATGTCTCGACCATTTCGAGACTCCTCATCATGTCCGTGATCACATCTGGGACTCCGAACAACCTTCTCTACATCAAAACATATAAACTCATAATATAACTATCATCATAACGTTAAGCGTGCGGACCCTACGGGTTCGAGAACTATGTAGACATGATCGAGACACGTCTCCGGTCAATAACCAATAGCGGAACCTGGATGCTCATATTGGCTCCCACATATTCTACGAAGATCTTTATCGGTCAAACCGCATAACAACATTGGTTCTTCCCTTTGTCATCGGTATGTTACTTGCCCGACATTCGATCGTCGGTATCTCAATACCTAGCTCAATCTCGTTACCGGCAAGTCTCTTTACTCATTCCGTAATACATCATCCCGCACCTAACTCATTAGTTGCAATGCTTGCAAGGCTTATGTGATGTGCATTACCGAGAGGGCCCAAAGATACCTCTCCGACAATCGGAGTGATAAATCCTAATCTCGAAATACGCCAACCCAACAAGTACCTTTGGCGACACCTGTAGAGCACCTTTATAATCACCCAGTTACGTTGTGATGTTTGGTAGCACACAAAGTGTTCCTCCGGTAAATGGGAGTTGCATAATCTCATAGTCATAGGAACATGTATAAGTCATGAAGAAAGCAATAGCAACAAACTAAACGATCAAGTGCTAAGCTAACGGAATGGGTCAAGTCAATCACATCATTCTCCTAATGATGTGATCCCATTAATCAAATGACAACCCATGTCAATGGTTAGGAAACTTAACCATCTTTGATCAACGAGCTAGTTAAGTAGAGGCATACTAGTGACACTCTGATTGTCTATGTATTCACACATGTATTATGTTTTCGGTTAATACAATTCTAGCATGAATAATAAACATTTATCATGATACAAGGAAATAAATAATAACTTTATTATTGCCTCTAGGGCATATTTCCTTCAATAAGAGGGAGCCACCATCTTCTTATTCTCCATATCAAAACCCGGCTGATATTTATCGATCCTGGTCTCATCTCCAAGAATGGTAGCTTGAGGTCGAACTCCCCTCACACAGGCAATGAAGTCATCTTGATCAAATGGAGTCCCATCTTCTTTCACAGTAGGGTACCCCTTAGCCACATCCACCAGGTCTAGATCCGGCATCCATGCTTTGGAGCGGCTTAGGGCAGTCAGGGCTTTGGCTCTGGCACAGGATCGTTTGACTTCTTGAAACCTGGCGGGTAAGATTGATAACTTCTTCAAGACATCGCTCAAACGATTGGGTCCTTAGTTGGCAGGGGAGATGGTGGCAAGTGCTCGTTGAGCGCCAGCATACAATTGCTCCACTAAGGTATACACTGCCTTCAATTTGGTCACACTGTCTTGGCTCAGATTTTTGCTTCGTGGACCTCGAGTGTTTTTTAAATAAATGCTCAGCAGGCGGCTTATATTCCGGGTCAAAAGAGGGTATAAGTGATTAATACAAATGACTTACCAAAGATGGTGGAGACCATTTGAGACACTCGGTTCTTTAAGCCGGTGAGCTCCGTAGTAACTTCCTCAAGAGCCGCCTCATCTATTTCAGCATGTTGTATCAGCAGCGTCTTTTCTTCGGCCCAAGATTTCTTCTTCGCAGTCAAGCTAGTATTCAATTTTTCTGTCTTAGAGAGACTCAATTGGAGTTTAGAGTCAGCAGTCTTGATCTCTGCCTCTTGATCCGCCAGCCGGGTCTTTGCATCAGTTAATTGGGAGCCCAATTCAGATAGGGCGTTCTACAAAACGTATACAGATGTGTCAAGGTTTAAACTAGAAGTTATAAGGATTCAAGTTTCAAGTACTTTGCACCGCAATACCACTTGACACTTGGGGGCTAATGTCTGCCAAAGCAATTTTTTATGACTCTTATATGTTTCAAGTCCCAAGTGTTCTACAAAGTAACAACACTTCGCACTTGGGGGATAATGCATGATATTCAGAAAGTTTATCAAGATTGATCAGGATTGCAATACTTATTGGGACTAGCAAAATACAGTTATGAAGTTAAGTACCGGTTCATTTATGATAAATTGAGCCGGCCCTTGGGGACTACAAGTGAAGTTTATGCTACTCTATTGGACTTTCGAAAATCTTAGCGACAAAGTATCAACCTATATCATAAAGTCTACAGATCATTCAGGGTCATCATCTGAAGACTTGGGGGGCTGGCAGAGTATAAGTAAGCCGGAAAACATACCTCATATTTTAGCTGCAGTTGCTTGACCATCTCAGTTTTTGACTCACGGCTGGAATGCACATGATTGAGATAGCCTGACAGTATGTCATTGGCATTCAGGTGAGTGTAGTGAGAGATATCAAACTATACTTTCTGCCTTTCTAAGGCCTCCTTGTAACGCCCACGATGCGTCTATATCTCCCACTTGTCGAAGCACGACTTAGAGGCATAACCGCATTGTAAGCAATGTCGCAAGTGAGGTAATCTTCACAACAACCCATGTAATGAATAAGGAAAAGAGGTACATAGTTGGCTTACACTTGCCACGTCACACAATAGCATAAATATCATTACATTCATCCAGGTACAATCAAGGTCCGACTACGGAACCAAAATAAAGAACAACCCCAAATGCAACAATGTCCCCGATCGCCCCAACTAGGCACCACTACTGATCGTCTGGAAAGGAAACGTAGTATCGTCCTGAGTCCTCATAGAACTCCCACTTGAGCTTAGTCGAATATCCTAGAGCGGTATCATCGGTCCCTGCATCTAGTTTTGTAAGTAATCTGTGAGTCACGGGGACTCAGCACACCCTCGCGATCAAGACTATTTAAGCTTATAGGTAGGTAAAAGGGTATGAGGTGGAGCTGCAGCAAGCACTAGCATATATGGTGGCTAACATACGCAAATGAGAGTGAGAAGAGAAGGCAAAGGCACGGTCGATGAAATATGATCAAGAAGTGATCCTAGAACAACCTACATTCAAGCATAACACAAGACCGTGTTCTCTTCCCGGACTCCGCCAAAAAGAGACCCTCACGGCCACACACTCTGTTGATTCATTTTAATTAAGTTAAGTTTCAGGTTTTCTACAACCGGACATTAACAAATTCCCATCTGCCCATAACCGCGGGCACGGCTTTCGAAAGTTCAAAACCCTACAGGGGTGTCCCAACTTAGCCCATCACAAGCTCTCACGGCCAATGAAGGATATTCCTTCTCCCAAGACAATCCGATCAGACTCGGAATCCCGGTTACAAGACATCTCGACAATGGTAAAACTAAACCAGCAAAGCCACCTCAATGTGCCGACAAATCCCGATAGGAGCTGCAAATATCTCGTTCTTAGGGCACACCGGATTGTCCAAACTTCTGGTAGGCCAACCCAGAGTTGCCCCTGGTGGCCACCGGTGGCTAACAGGTTGGTCCAACACTCAGAGGAGCACTGGCCCGGGGGGGTTTAAAATAAATATGACCCTTGAGTCCGCGGAACCCAAGGGAAAAAGAGGCTAGGTTGCAAATGGTAAAACCAAGGTTGGGCATTGCTGGAGGAGTTTTATTCAAGGCGAACTGTCAAGGGGTTCCCATTATAACCCAACCGTGTAAGGAACGCAAAATCAAGGAACATAACACCGGTATGACAGAAACTAGGGCGACAAGAGTGGAACAAAACACCAGGCATAAGGCCGAGCCTTCCACCCTTTACCAAGTGTATAGGTGCATTAAGGTAAGCAAGATATAATAATGATAGCCCAACGATAAACATGTTCCAACAAGGAACAAACTCCAATCTTCACCTGCAACTACCAACGCTATAAGAGGGGCTGAGCAAAGTGGTAACATAGCCAAACAGCGGTTTGCTAGGACAAGGTGGGCTAGAGGTTTGACATGGCAATATGGGAGGCATGATAAGCAAGTGGTAGGTATCATAGCATAGGCATAGCAATAGAGCGAGCATCTAGCAAGCAAAGATAGAAGTGATTTCGAGGGTATGGTCATCTTGCCTGCAAAGTTCTCCGAGTTGACGTTAGCTTGATCCTCGTAAGCGTACTCAACGGGCTCCTCGATCACGTACTCGTCTCCCGGCTCTACCCAACACAAGAATACAAGCAAAGGGAGACACAATCAACCACGTGCAATGCACAAGCAAAATGATGCAAAACATGGCATGATATGCGGGATGCGGTATGCGATGCATATGTATGCTTCGGAAAGGAATGATTGAACCTGGCATCAACTTAGCAAATCAAGAGTGCCACTGGAAAGATGAGTTGATTTCGGTCAAAATCGATATAAAGATCACCGGAATCGGATGCATAATTTGCAAATGACAAGCAAAACAAATGTGGCACCGATCTGTGATTAACCGCACGAGGCCATCTAAATGCATCAAGAACAACAAGCTACTGCACTCTAACATAACAACAAAATACATGGCAGGTATCCACTCAAGATGCTTGACAAAAGATGAACACTGAGCTACGGCTAAATCACTCAATAGCGGGTTCAAACAAGCATGGCAAAAGTGCAAAAGATATCAGGTTACAGACTTAGTGAAAATAACAACATGTCAGGAATTTAACATCAGGAAGCAATGTTTAGAGCAAGATAACAACATGTTACCGGAACCTATCATGGCAAGGCAAGGCATGGCATGAAGCTACGCAAAGCATACAACAAAAGTCCCTTACTGACCATAAGCCAAAAGGGATCAGAAAATACAATGACAACCATGTGAACATAGCAATTATCGTTAAAAGATCCAGACTTAGCAGAAAACTAGAACATGGCAAAACAGATCTTAAGTAGGCATGTTTACGAGCTCGATGCACTCACCACAAAGCATTGCATGATAAACTAAGCATACACCCAGCAAGTAGACATGGCATAGAAGCTAAACATGGCAAAAACAACAACAAAGCATGCATGGATCAACTACAACAAGCTCGGCAAAAATGCTTAACATGTAAACATTCTGCCAGGAACATTTTATAGCAAAAGTAGAGATTGATTCAGTCAAGCTAGGGTACTCCATAATTGCAAACAAAGACATGGATGGATATATCACCACAATATCTACAAAACATCCTTACTAATCATGCTCAAAAGAGGCATGGATCACACTGTAGCAATATGAATACATGGCATAAAAATAATGACAGGGCAAAGACTTAGAATATTTCTAAGTCCCTGAAATCAGCAACATTGAGAGGACTACTTTGCATGCTTGTGCTAGTCACCACAAAGATCACAAAAATACATGGCATACACCCCTGTAAAGATGGCATGGCACACTTCAAATCACATGTAGGGCTCAAGATCATAGGAGGCACACAACAATCATGGCAAAAATGACAAAAGTCCAATTACTGATATGAATCTGAAACTAACAGAAACTAGCACTCTTCCAACAGCATTTAGGGCATCAATATGAACTCAAATGAACATGGTGCAATGAGATGAAATGAAGTACTCATCGATGCGAACAATATGATATGCTACATGCCCGAAACGGAGCCACGGATGATGAGATGTGACATGATGAAAAATGCAAGAAAATACTGATATTACGGCAAAAGTCAACCCTAGTTTGGATCTGGATCTGGATCGGGCCGGGTTACTGTAGCGGCGTGGAACCCAAGGATCGTCGGCACCGGAGTTCACTGTTCACCGGAGTCGGGGAAGCCGGTCGGCGAGGGAGAAGACAGAGGGGCCGGCGAGGTGGGAATGGCGGCGAGGTGGTGGCGGCGGAGGCGGCGCCGGAGCGGCGGACGCCAGCGTCGAGGCGGCGCGGTGGTCGGTGAAGAAGACGCCAGGCGGCGGCC
>NC_057809.1:454338428-454340725 GCF_018294505.1 Triticum aestivum
GGGGAGGCTCGGGGCGGTGCGGGTCGAGGAGGAAGACGGCGGGGCGCGCGGGAGCGAGGGGCGGCTTGGAGGTGGGCCGCAGGGGCCGGTTCCGGGCTTCGGCGAGCCGTGGCGGCGGGCCGCACCGGGACGACACGTGTCGCGATGGGAGTGGCGGCGGTGCGGTTGTCCGGCGCTAGATTAGGGGTGAAATGGATCCGGAATTTCGGGGGGAGCGGCCTTTTTATAGGTAGGAGGAGCTAGGAGGCTCCAAATTGAGCACGGTTTTCGGCCACGTGATCGTGATCGAACGACCTAGATTATGGAAGGGGTTTAGTTGTGTTTTGGTCCACTTTGGAGAGGTGTTGGGCTGCAACACACACGAGGCCTTCTCGGTTCCTCGGTTAACCGTTGGAGTATCAAACAAAGTCCAAATGGCACGAAACTTAACAGGAGGTCTACCGGTAGTAAATCAAGGCCGCTTGGCAAGTCTCAGCCCAATCCGAGAACGTTTAATACCCGCACACGAAAAGAGGTAGAAAGGGACACCGGAGGACATAGGAGCGCCGGAATGCAAAACGGACAACGGGGAAAATGCTCGGATACATGAGACGAACACGTATGCAAATGCAATGCACATGATGACATGATATGAGATGCATGACAAAGACAAAAGCACACGAAGACAAAAACCCAACAACGAGGAATCTCATAACATAGGGCCAGAAATGGCAAGAGTTGGAATACAATTATGGCATGTTACATACGGGGTGTTACAACACTCCACCACTACGAAAGGATCTCGTCCTGAGATCTAGGACTGGAAAAACTCCAGGTACTCAGAACGGAGGTTGTCCTCGCGTTCCCAGGTGGCTTCACGGTCGGTATGATGTGACCACTTAACTTTAAGGAATTTGATAGACTTGTTGCGAGTCTTGCGCTCAGTTTCTTCAAGAATAGCAACGGGATTCTCATGATAAGATAGGTCTTCTTGGAGATCAATCTCTTCGAAGTTGATGGTGCGGTCGGGAGTCTTGAAACACTTGTGGAGTTGAGACATGTGAAACACGTCATGCACATTTGCAAAGTTGGATGGAAGCTCAAGTTGGTAGGCGAGATCGCCTCTTTTGCCAATGGTCTTGAAAGGACCCATGTATCTAGGGGCAAGCTTACCTTTGATACCGAAGAGATGAGTACCTTTCATTGGAGAGACGCGGATGTACACATGGTCTCCGATCTCGAAAGCCAAGTCATGATGTTTGCTATCATAGTAGCTCTTTTGGCGCGATTGTGTGGCTTTGAGATTTTCACGAATGACTTTGCACGTTTCTTCAGCCTCTGTGATCAATACATTGCCAAGAAGTTGGCGTTCACCAGTCTCTGACTAGTTTAGAGGAGTACGACACTTCCTGCCATAGAGAATCTCGAATGGGGCTTTGCCTAAACTCGCTTGGAAGATGTTGTTGTAGGAGAACTCGGCATATGGAAGATAATCTTCTCACTTCATACCGAAACAGATGACACAAGCCCTGAGCATATGTAACACCCCGGATGTAACTTTCCCAATTTGTACTCCAACTCTTGCCGTTTCCAGCGTTAACTTAATTTATTTTCTCAGGTTCGGGTCTTTGTCTCCGTGTGTTGTTATTGTTTTCATGCAACTCATATCATGTCATCATGTGCATTGCATTCGCATACGTGTTCATCTCATGCATTCGAGCATTTTCCCCGTTGTTCGTTTTGCATTCCGGCGCGTCGTTCTCCTCCGGTGGTCATTTCTAGCTTTCTTTCGTGTGTGGGGATTAAACATTTCCGGATTGGGCCGAGACTTGCCAAGCGGCCTTGGTTTACTACCGGTAGACCTCTTGTCAAGTTTCGTATCATTTGGACTTCGTTTGATACTCCAACGGTTATCCGAGGGACCAAAAAGGCCTCGTGTGTGTTGCAGCCCAACACCCCTCCAATTTGGCCCAAAAACCCACCAAAGCCTTCTCCATCATCTAGAGCGTTCGATCACGATCGCGTGGCCGAAAATTGCACCTCATTTGGACACTCCTAGCTCCTCCTATGCCTATATATAGCCCCTTCCCGAAATTCGCGGATCCCCTCTCCAAACCCTAGTCCCCTTCGTCTTCACGCGCCGGCGGACAAAAAACCGCGCCGACGGACATTGTCCGCTTCCCCGCCAGCCACCCACGGACCGCCACGTGGCCCGCCGCGTCGCCTCCCACCGCCGAAGCCCGCCGGGCCCAAGGCCGGCCCTCTCCGCGTCGCGCCCGGGCCCCGCTTCCTCCTCCCGAACGCCTCGCCGCGCCGCC
>NC_057809.1:454341162-454343387 GCF_018294505.1 Triticum aestivum
CGCCGCCCCGGCCACCGCCGCCCCACGCCCGTCCTCTTCTCCGGCGAGCTCCGGCCGCCACGAGCTCCTCCGGTGAACAGTAACTCCAGCGAGGATGGCGTCGAACCTCGATCCGCGTGCCCCCGATCCAGATCTGGAATATTAGGGTTGACCCCGTTTTTTTCGTAAGTCCCTAATCCATATGCCCATGTTCATAGCCTCGTAACTTTGCATCCGTAGCTCTGTTTTTGGCATATAGCATATCAAAATGTTCACCTCAGAGAGTACATCATTTCATTCCATTGCAGTATTTTCATTTGAGTTTATCTTGATGCCCGAAATGCTGTTAGAAGGAGGCTACTTGAGATAATTGTCAGATCTGCTGCTCCATTTAGCTTTTTGTCATTTTTGCCATGATTATTGTGTGCATGATATGCCCTGATGCTCTACATATGTTTTGTTAAGGGTTTTGGCATCTTTCCAAAGGTGCAACCCATGTATTTTTGTGATGTGTGTGGTGACTAGCACAAGCTTGCAAAGTGGTGCACTTGTTAGTGCTGATTTCAGGGACTTAGCATTTCCACTAAGTCCTTGATCTGTTTATCTCATATGGCCATATGTTCATGTTGTTTCCTAGTGATCCGTGCCTCTTTTGAGGATGATCAGTAAGGATGTTTTGTTAATCTTGTAGTGCTCTATCCATCCATGTCTTTTTTTGCAATTATGGAGCACCCTAGCTTGAGTCAATCGAGCTCTACTTTTGCTACTTTGTGAATCTGGGCAGATGTCAACTTGTTTGCAATTTTGCCGATGATGTTGTAGTTGATCTGTGCATGCCATGTTATTGTTCTTGCCATGTCTAGCTTGTATTTTGTGTATTCCTGATGGGTGTATGCTTATCTTGTCATGACTTGAACTGTGGTGAGTGCATCGAGCTCGTAAACATGCCTACTTGAGTTATGTTCCAGCATGCTCCAGTTTTTCACTAAGTCTGAAAACTGATTATGTTTTTGCTATGTTCACATGCTTGCAATTGTATTTTCTGATCCCTTTTGGCTCAAGGTCACTAAGGGACTTTTGTTAAGCTCTTTGAGTAGCTCCATGCCATGCTTTACTTTGCCGTGTTCAGGTCCTGTAGCATATAGTTTTGTTGCTCCGAAGAGTGCTATCTGATCTGAAATTCCAAACAAGTGTTAATTTCACCAAGTCTGAAATCTGTTTACCATATGCATTTTTGCCATGCTTGTTTGAACTTGTTAATGGATGAATTGGCCATAGCTCAGTGCTAGACTTTTGTTAAGCATCATGAATGCATCCCTGCCATGTATTTTGTTGTCATGTTTGGGTGCTGTAGCATGTACATCTCGTTGCATTTAGATGGCTGCTTGCTGTAAATCGCAGACCGGTGTCATATTTGAATCGCTTGCCATTTCCAAATCGTAACTCTGATTCCGATGATCTTTATATCGTTTTCAAGCGATTTCATCTCATCTTTCCAGTGGCACACTTGGATTCTCAAGTTGAGGCCAGGTTCATGCATCCCTTGTCAAATCTTGCATATGCATCCCGCATCGCATCCCGCATAGCATATCATCCTTACATCATATTGTTTGATCCTTGCACGTGGTTGATTGTGTCCTTGTTGCTTGTTTGTCTTGTTTGGGTAGAGCCGGGAGACGAGTTCGCTAATGAGGAGCCCGTTGAGTTTGCTTTCGAGGATCCAGTTAACTCTGACAACTTTGCAGGCAAGATGATCATACCCTCGAAATCACTACTATCTTTGCTATGCTAGATTGCTCGCTCTTTTGCTATGCCAATGCTACGATGCCTACCACTTGCTTTCAAGCCTCCCAAATTGGCATGTCAAACCTCTAACCCACCATGTCCTAGCAAACCGTTGATTGGCTATGTTACCACTTTGCTTAGCCCCTCTTATAGCGTTGCTAGTTGCAGGTGAAGATCGGAGGCCGTTCCTTGTTGGAACATTTATTTACTTGTTGGGATATCATTATATTGCTATGTTTTCTTAATGCATCTATTTACTTGGTAAAGGGTGGAAGGCTCGGCATCTCGCCTAGTGTTTTGTTCCACTCTTGCCGCCCTAGTTTCCGTCATATCGGTGTTATGTTCCCGGATTTTGCGTTCCTTACGCGGTTGGGTTATAATGGGAACCCCTTGATAGTTCGCCTTGATTAAAGCTTTTCCAGCAATGCCCAACCTTGGTTTTACCATTTGCCACCTAGCCT
>NC_057809.1:454343622-454350844 GCF_018294505.1 Triticum aestivum
TCCTCTGAGTGTTGGTCCAACCGAGCGATGTCCGGGGCTACTAGGGGCAACTCTGGGCTGGCCTACCCGACGACTTGCTCATCTGAGTGTGCCCTGAGAACGAGATATGTGCAGCTCCTATCGGGATTTGTCGGCACATTCGGGCGGTGTTGCTGGTCTAGTTTTAACCTGTCGAAGTGTCTTGAAGAACCGAGATACTGAGTTTGATCGGAATGTCTTGGGAGGAGGTCTATTCCTTTGTTGACCGTGAGAGCTTGTCATGGGCTAAGTTGGGACTCCCCTGCAGGGATTTGAACTTTCGAAAGCCGTGCCCGCGGTTATGGGCAGATGGGAATTTGTTAATGTCCGGTTGTAGATAACTTGAACCTTAACTTAATTGAAATGAATCAACTGAGTGTGTTACCGTGATGGCCTCTTCTCGGCGGAGTCCGGGAAGCGGACACGGTGTTGGAGTAATGTTTGCGCAGGTTGCTCTCTAGTTTCTCGCTCGCGCTTTGCATCCTCTTCTCGCTCTCTTTTGCGAACAGGATAGCCATCATATATGCTAGTCGCTTGCTGCAGCTCCACATATATTTGTACCTTGCCTTACCTATAAGCTTAAATAGTCTTGATCGCGTGGGTGCGAGATTCCTGAGTCCCTATGGCTCATAGATTACTATTACACCAGATGCCTGATGATTCCGCTCCAGGAGACGCGCTTGGGCTCAAGTGGGAGTTTGACGAGGACTCTCAATGTTACTATGTTTCCTTTCCTGATGATCAGTAGTGGTGCCCAGTTGGGGGTGATCGGGACCGTGTCGCATGTTGGGTTATCTTTTATTTTGGCGCCGTAGTCAGGCCATGAGTGTTTGGTTGATGTAATGTTATTTATGTACTTGATTGACGTGGCTAGTGTAAGCCAACTATGTTATCTCCCCTTTTCTTATATATATATTACATGGGATGTTGTGAAGATTGCCTAACTTGCGACATATGCCTTCAATGCGATTATGCCTCTAAGTCGTGCCTCGACACGTGGGAGATATAGTCGCATCGAGGGTGTTACAAGTTGGTAATCAGAGCCATCCCCGACCTTAGGAGCCCCATTGCTTGATTGTTTTTAGCGGCCGAGTTGTGTCTAGAAAAATATTTTGAGTCAATTAGGAATTATATATCGGAGAGTTTAGGAATTCTTTTTACTTCCCAGTCTCCTCATCGCTCTGGTAAGGCATCCTGACGTAGAGTTTTGACTCTTCTCTTCTCAAATTTCACTAAAAAAATTAGGATCACGCGGGTATTTTGGAATCGTTCCGATGGTTTTATGATGAGAACATTGTCTTGGTGCCTCCTGTCAAGGGTTTTGTGGAAGTGTCCCGGGGAGTTGAGCTCTGAGGTGTTGTCGTCATAATTTTATCGTTGCAGTTCTGGAATACCTGAGTTTAGTACGCCGACATCGAAAATCTCTTTTATGCAGTTCATTGGTGAGATAACCTCGACGGCACCCAGTACTGGGGCAGGAGTTCGGGAGTATCGCCATAACTTGTATAACGGATGCTTTTCGAAGGTTGAGGTAGATGGTTTCCGAAGTTTTCTTGGTTATGTGTTGAAGGATGGATACAGCTGGATGTAGGATTTGCTAGATTTGGGTGAGATATTATGCTTCCCCTGTATCCCCAACACCTGATTGCATAACCGGAAAGGTTCGGGAGTTTCATAGGTGGGAATTCTAGTAGCTCTAGTTCTTCTTCCACAGATATTGGTTTGAGATTGGGATTTCTTACCGATTATTCATTCTTGATCCGTACTTTGTTGATTTATTTATCTACCTTAATTCTAAGTGGCTTCTCAATTTATGGATATGTGACCATTTCAAGAGGAACGCATTCGTTCATTTTGTTCGGATGTGAAGACTATACATTGCAATTTTCATTCCGTTGGATTCAGCTTCAGTATTTATCTATCAATGTGCTAATGGATGTCAACATCTTCAGGATGGCTCCTCCAACACGCACGACTCCAAATCCTGATCCGCCACCACCTCCCCCTCCTCCAGAGGCATGGCAAGCTATGATGGCCGCAACCAATGCAAACACACAGTTGATCATGCAAATTCTTCAAGAGCGCAATCAAGGCAACCAAGGGAACCAAGGCAACAATCAGAATCACTTTGCTACACTCAACCAATTCCTTGCTAACGGGCCAAAGACTTTCAGCAATTGTGTTGAGGCAACCGATGCTGACGATTGGCTTGTGGATCTGTGCAAGCATTTCGAGTGCAGTATCGTCAGGCCTGAGGACTTTGTTAAGTTCGCTTCCTTCCAACTCAAAAATCAAGCTGCAGAATGGTTCCATCAGTACAAGGACTCCAGAGGTGGACGTGTTATCACTTGGGATGAATTCCGTCAAGATTTCCAAGCTCATCATATTCCTCAGAGCGTGGTTGAAAGCAAGCGTGAGGAATTCCGCAACCTGAAGCAAGGCTCTTTGTCTGTCTATGACTACAACAAGTTGTTCCAGAAGCTCGCCCGCTTTGCCAAGAAGGACGTACCTGATGAGAAGAGCATGATATACCAGTTCAGGGGTGGTCTCAGAGAAGAAATCCAGCTCGCTCTTGTTCTCTTTGAGCCCTTGAGATACGATGAGTTCTACAACATGGCATTGAAGCAAGAGGCTGCTCAATTGAGGTGTGATGCTTCCAAGAAGCGAGTCAGAGATGTTACTCCTTCTTCCTCTACTCAAGTGGCCAAGCAGCAGAAGTTTTGGCTTCCTCCTCCTCCGTTCCGTCAGCCGTATCAGCAGAAGAGAAAAAGGCGGCAGTGGATCTTCCCACCCACCCAACCCTGGCTTTCAGAACAAGACTTCGTCTCAAGCTCCAAGATCGAGTGCTCCGTATCACCGTCCGCTTTCAGAGGTCACGTGCAACAAGTGCCAACAGAAGGGTCACTATGCCCACAAGTGTTTCAACCAGAGGCGTCTTCCCCCTCCTCCTCCTGTCAGATCGGCAAGTACATCTATGTTCAAGCATAACACCAAGTCCGCCAAGGTCAACTTGCTGAATGCAGCTCAGGCAGAGGACTCACCAGATGTGATCATGGGTAACATTCCTGTTAATGACATTCCCGCAAGAGTTCTTTTTGACACTGGTGCATCTTTATCATTTTTATCGAAGCCTTTTGCATCTATGCATGATGTGCATACTATTGATTTGCCTAAGCCGATAGCGGTTTCTTCGCCGGGTTTGTTCATGAACACCAAAATGATGGCTCCGGATGTTACTATCACTTTGGGCGATTACAAGTTTCTTTCTTCTCCAATGGTTCTTGGTAACTCGGATATTGATCTTATTCTCGGAATGGATTGGCTTTCTAAGCACAAGGCTCATCTTGATTGTGCAGCCAGGCAGATTCAATTGACTCATTCGTCTGAGGATGTAATTGTCTTTGCCGCTCGTGATGATACCATACATCTGTTTTCTCTCAATGAGAAGGGTGAACTCGATGCCATCTCGCAAATTCCAGTCGTTTGCGAATATCAAGACGTCTTTCCAGAAGAGCTTCCAGGAATGCCTCCGCACCGGCCAGTTGAATTCGTCATTGATCTTGAGCCTGGCACGGAACCTGTTTGCAAACGTCCTTACAAGCTCGGACCTGAAGAGTTGAAGGAGCTGAAGAAGCAACTCGATATTCAAGAGAAAATGGGTCTCATCCGGCCTAGTTCTTCTCCGTAGGGTTGTGGTGTTCTTTCTGTGAAGAAGAAGGATGGAACGGACCGACATTGTGTGGATTACCGTCCATTGAACAAGAAGACCATCAAGAACAAATACCCACTTCCCAACATCAACAAGCTGTTCGAACAACTTAAAGGTGCCCAAGTATTCTCCAAGCTTGATCTCCATATGGGTTATCATCAGATTCGAATCCATGAGCAAGATATTCCCAAGACGGCTTTCAGGACAAGCTATGGTTCATATGAATACACTGTCATGTCTTTTGGCCTCGTCAACGCTCCTCCGATGTTCTCTCGCATGATGAACTTCATCTTAAACGCCTACACCAATGACTTCGTTTTGGTCTATCTCAATGACATTCTGGTTTTCTCCAAGAACAAGGAAGATCATGCCAAGCACTTGCGTTTGGTACTCGATAAGCTGAGGGAACACCAGTTCTACGCCAAGTTCTCCAAGTGTGAATTTTGGCTCGATGAGGTTCTTTATCTTGGTCATATTATCTCTGCCAAGGGCATTGCGGTGAATCCTGAGAAGGTGTCTGCAATTGTGAATTGGGAACCTCCTCAGAACGTGAAGCAACTCCATATCTTCCTCGGTCTTGCAAGCTATTGCCGAAGATTCGTTGAGAACTTTTCTAAGATCGCGAAGCCTCTCTATAATCTTCTCCAGAAGCACGTCAAGTACGTTTGGTCTCCGGAGTGTGACATTGCTTTCAACACTTTGAAAGAGAAATTGATCACTGCTCCAGTTCTCACTCCGCCTGATGAATCCAAGCCGTATGAGGTCTTTTGTGATGCCTCTCTCCAAGGTCTAGGCGCAGTATTGATGCAAGAGAAGAAAGTTGTTGCTTATACCTCTCGCCAGTTGAAGCCTAATGAGAAGAACTACCCCACTCATGATCTCGAGTTGGCGGCAGTTGTGCATGCTCTTTTGACTTGGAGACATCTTCTATTGGGAAGAAAAGTGGACATTTTCACTGATCACAAGAGTCTCAAGTACATCTTCACTCAGCCTAATCTCAACCTCAGGAAAACTCGATGGGTCGAAATGATTCAAGAGTATAATCCGAGTATCGAGTATACTCCAGGCAAGGCCAATGTGATTGCTGACGCATTGAGCAGAAAGGCTTATTGCAACAGTCTGATTCTCAAGCCTTATCAACCCGAGCTTTGTGAAGCTTTCTGTAAACTTAATCTGCAAGTTGTTCCTCAAGGTTTCCTCGCCAACCTTCAAGCCTCTCCTACCTTGGAAGACCAGATTCACCAAGCCCAGCTTCTTGATGCTATGGTGAAAAAGGTGAAGATTGGGATTGCCAAGAGTCAACCCAAGTACAAGTGCTACCGCCTTGATGACAAAGATACTCTCTTCTTCGAGGATCGTATTGTTGTACCCAAAGGTGACCTCCGTAAAGTGATCATGAACGAGGCTCACAATTCTCTCCTCTCCATCCACCCTGGGAGCACGAAGATGTATCAGGACCTCAAGCAAGCTTATTGGTGGACTCGAATGAAGCGCGAGATTGCTCAATTCGTGAATGAATGTGATGTCTGCAGAAGAGTGAAGGCAGAACACCAAAGGCCAGCTGGTCTCCTCCAACCTCTTGCCATTCCAAAATGGAAGTTTGACCACATTGAGATGGACTTCGTGACTGGGTTTCCAAAGTCCAAGCGTGGCAATGATGCTATATTCGTTGTCAATGACAAACTCACCAAAGTGGCTCACTTTCTGCCTATCAAAGAGTCGATCACTGCAGCTCAATTAGCGGAACTCTATACCTCTCGAATTGTATCTCTGCACGGTATTCCACAAGTGATCTCTTCAGACCGTGGCAGCATTTTTACATCCAAGTTTTGGGATTCTTTTCAGAAGGCCATGGGAACCAACATCCGCTTCAGCACAGCTTTCCATCCTCAAACTAGCGGTCAAGTCGAGTGTGTCAACCAGATTCTTGAAGATATGCTCAGGGCTTGTGTGATCTCCTTCGGCATGAAGTGGGAGGATTGTCTTCCTTATGCTGAATTCTCCTACAACAACAGTTTTCAAACAAGTTCGGGCAAGGCCCCATTTGAAATTCTGTATGGCAGGAAGTGCTGTATCCCTCTCAACTGGTCTGAAACCGGTGAACGTCAGCTTTTGGGTAATGACTTAATCACAGAGGCAGAGGAAATGTGCAAAGTCATTCGCGATAACCTCAAAGCAGCCCAATCCCGCCAGAAGAGCTACTATGATAGTAAGCACCGTGATTTGGCTTTCGAGATCGGAGATCATGTTTACCTCCGCGTCTCTCCTATGAAAGGTACTCGTCGCTTCGGTATCAAAGGGAAGCTTGCCCCTAGATACGTGGGACCTTTCAAGATTGTCAGCAAGAGAGGCGACCTCGCCTATCAACTCGAGCTTCCTTCAAACTTTGCAAATGTTCATGATGTGTTCCATGTCTCTCAGCTCCGAAAGTGCTTCAAGACTCCTGACCGCACCATCAACTTCGAGGACATTGAGCTCCAAGAAGATCTCTCTTATCGTGAGCACCCAGTTGCTATTCTTGAACAGACTGAACGCAAGACTCGCAATAAGTCAATCAAATTTCTCAAAGTCAAGTGGTCACACCATTCCGACCGTGAAGCTACCTGGGAACGCTAGGATCACCTTCGTTCTGAGTACCCGGCATTCTTTCAGTCCTAGATCTCGGGACGAGATCCTTTCATAGTGGTGGAGTGTTGTAACACCCCGGATGTAACTTTCCCAATTTGTACTCCAACTCTTGCCGTTTCCGGCGTTAAGTTAATTTATTTTCTCGGGTTCGGGTCTTTGTCTCCGTGTGTTGTTGTCGTTGTCATGCATCTCATATCATGTCATCATGTGCATTGCATTCGCATACGTGTTCATCTCATGCATTCGAGCATTTTCCCCGTTGTCCGTTTTGCATTCCGGCGCTTCGTTCTCCTCCGGTGGTCATTTCTAGCTTTCTTTCGTGTGTGGGGATAAAACATTTCCGGATTGGGCCGAGACTTGCCAAGCGGCCTTGGTTTACTACCAGTAGACCGCCTGTCAAGCGCCTGTCAAGTTTCGTATCATTTGGACTTCGTTTGATACTCCAACAGTTAACTGAGGGACCGAAAAGGCCTCGTGTGTGTTGCAGCCCAACACCCCTCCAATTTGGCCCAAAAATCCACCAAAGCCTTCTCCATCATCTAGAGCGTTCGATCACGATCGCGTGGCCGAAAACCGCACCTCATTTGGACTCTCCTAGCTCCTCCTATGCCTATATATAGCCCCTTCCCGAAATTCGCGGATCCCCTCTCCAAACCCTAGTCCCCTTCGTCTCCACGCGCCGACGGACAAAAAACGCGCCAACGGACATTGTCCGCTTCCCCGCCAGCCACCCACGGACCGCCACGTGGCCCGCCGCGCCGCCTCCCACCGCTGAAGCCCGCCGGGCCCAAGGCCAGCCCTCTCCGCGCCGCGCCCGGGCCCCACCTCCTCCTCCCGAACGCCTCGCCGCGCCGCCCTTTTGCCTCG